>NC_092111.1:23366819-23404319 GCF_045679555.1 Salvelinus alpinus | reverse complement strand
ACAGAGTCTAAGTGGATTAGGCTACTCTCCACACATCCAGAGACAGTGTCGCACGTTCAATAGGCTACCTGCTGATTTCATTGATCATATTTCAGATATGCCTAGTTTGGGTGGGTTATGATGATATATATATATATATAATGATATACCTCAGTGATAGCTGTAACATCACACTACCTTCAATACGTAGCTATGGGATGAAGATGTAACATTTTCTGGCGAATTAATTACGATATTTGTGAGGAAGAAAAAGGCTACAGACAAATCATCCTTTCCTTCAGATCCTGCAACCCCCGTTGCATAGAGGTAGGTCGTATCATCCTACTTGGTCTGGGCTCCAGAGAAGTGACAATGTGACATGATATCCCTAGTTGACATTGACTACTAACATTAATGACTTTAAGCTCAAAATGCTGGTGTGAAACGCAGTTTATTTATGTATCTTTTTAAAGCGTTTTTAAAATGCATCACGGTTTATGGCTGTAATGACAGACTACCTTTGCGCAGCGATTGTGCGCGCTTTTTAATTTCATCCTGTGCGCACTTTTTCGCCCTGTGCGCGCGTGCATGTCGGGCGCTGTGGTCTCAAGCTTTCAACCACTCCTTTTAGGGAGGTCGCGGGTCAAAACGTTAAGCGAATAGAGTGATGATTTGATGTACAGCTTTTGGATCGGGTGCAGCGCCACCGTGAAATTGTAGGGAGAGAAGATTCCCATAAATAAATATGCAGCTCCAAAACTTGATTAAGGATATTAACTGTTTACTTTGCGAGCTCACCACCAATGGGGCGTCAATCAACAATTACTAGCATGGGCTTAGTGGTGTTTTGGTATGCCAAAATTGCTTGGAATGTATAATTTACTTATGAAGCTTGCATTTTGAGTTTGTTTTTAAAAGTAATTATTATATAATCAAAATTATCTGTAGCAAAAATTATGAAAAGGGCTCTCTGGTAGCCTCAATAAATAGACAAACATTTTGTGACCTTGGGACAATAAGGTTCTATCTGCGCAAAGCATAGTTCTGAGATATTTAGCATCAAAGTTTTCACATCCCAGATTTCAGAACTTTTTGGTAGTGAATTCTTCTTTTATAACCCACAAAGGTCCTCACCTTAAAGGTACCTAAAGTACAGAGTATCAAAGTCCTGAGACATTTGTACATCAATACAGGGGTGTGTAGGGGTGTGCAATCTCAGATAGAACCTTATGGCTCAGACATGTCAATCTGGGTTCAGCTATAAGGTTCCAGCTGACTCTTCTGAGTTAGACATGTTCAGTTTTTAAGAAGACCACTTGCGACGTGTGATTCAGGGCAGTTTTTTTTTGTTGTTTCCTGTTTTGCATGTTATTTTGGCATTAATATGTGTCACATATCCGTTTGCAAACAATGTCAAAAATAAATAATCATTGAGTTAATAGCCGCATACAAACATGGTCTCTTTTTTGCTTTCTTAAGTAAGGCAGCTCCAAAATGCAGGTGTTTCAGCCTAGCTCAGTGCTTTCTGTGGTGGTTGGAGGGGCAGCCAGCGGAAAACACGGAGCGTAGTTGTTGGTAATGTTCTCTAGCTGCGCCGTGATTGGCTCAGTGTTCTGTCACTCATGGGGACACTACGTCGCCGCAAAATCTACGGGTAGAGCTAGAAAATTCAAGCCCCTTGGGTGCTGCCGTGAACTTACATTAGAAGTGCCCATCCAAGAAGGCTCAAGGTCATTGGCCACAGATGAAATGATGTCAAATCACGTTATATCTACCGTAGCTTTGATTGGACTGATCATGTCAACATCATACGACCCAGCGTCGTCCGGGCTCGGGGAGGGTTCAGCCGTCCGGGATCGTCTCATCGTGCTCTAGCGACTCCTTGTGGTGGGCCGGACACCTGCAAGCTGACTCCGGTTGACAGTTTGACAGTGTTACCTCTGAGACATTGGTGCGGCTGGCTTCCTGGTTAAGCGAGCAAGAAGCAGTGCAGCTTGGCTCTCAAATTTTGGCAAGTCCGTAGGGGTGTTGGAGCGATGAGACAAAATCGTAACTACTAATTGGATATCACAAAAAAGGGGGTAATGCCATGGGCTAGGAAAGTTTGAATACATTGGCCATGCTATCAATCCAGCATGACTTCTGCCAAGTTCAAAACAACTGGAAACTCAGAACTGGAAAATCTCAGACTTCAGTGAGTTCAAGACAACTGGGAACTCGGATAAAACTAGGTCTGACTGGGAAAATACGGATTTTTTTGTTGTTGCGGTCATCCAACTGAATTCTAAATTGGGATTCCGGGCCTCTTTCTGGAGCCCACAAGAAGGACCGCCGCGCCACCTTCCTGTTCAAATGAGCACAGCACAATAAAGTGAGTCCAAAAATGGATTGTATGCTGCTGCATAAATGATGTAATATGCAACGGAGATATGTATACTGTAGCCAAGAAAGTAATACTAAGTGTATGTTGTGTAGTAAGCTGTTAGTAGGCCATGTGTCTCACCCAAATAATTTGTAATGCTTAGTGCTGTGTTGTGTAGTGGCTTTGCTGGCATGCATCCACCCAGAAAAATGTGTTTGCCCCACTAAGATTTACATGCTATTTTCCCAAGATAGTCAGAACACATCATGAAATACATTAAGACATTTATTATGATCATCAGACAAATTATTGTCATCACTGAAAAACGATGTGACAACATAATTTACTTGAAGATTTCTGACATTGTTGTTTTTTTGCTTGAGGGCCATTATTGCTGGCTAGACTAGCTAGACCATACTTAGAGGGAAATGGCAAAGACGTGTTCTGATTGGTCCATCTGTATTTGTGCAGGCTTGTGATTGGATTGCATATATAAGCTTGAAGCGCCAAGTTCAAATGGGTTTATGCAGATAGAACTTTCTAGTTTTTACATAAAATGTACTTTTTCAGAAATCTCCACAGACATACGAAGAACCATCTAAAGATCTGTTATATGTGACTAACTCATTTCTGACTAAAATGTCAGAGAGAACTTTATAGTCACAAGGTCACTATTTGTAGTTGAACAAGACATTGCATGTATATATTTTTTTTTACTTGACTTGAGACTTGACTTGAAGAAACTTGTGACTGGACTCAACTTTCTCTTAGAATGCACGACTTGGACTTGATTCGAGAATTGACCCGTTCTACTTCTGAGTCGACTTGATACTCGGACGTTATGACTTGAAACTAGCTTGTGACTTGAATATTAGTGACTTGGTCTCACCTCTGGCAATCACAGTGGCATCACGCATCACAGAGACCCCCTAACTGGGCCTCATACAGACATGATGAAACTTCACAATGGTCAGCTGGTGAAAAAGCAGGGGTATAGAAGAAGACAGATGCTATTGGAGACTTGAATCAAATACTGAAAGAGTCACCTGTGAATGACTCAATCAAGAGAAAAACATCTCCTCCCTCTCTCATCTCCTCCCTCTCTCATCTCCTCCCTCTCTCATCTCCTCCCTCTCTCATCTCCTCCCTCTCTCATCTCCTCCCTCTCTCATCTCCTCCCTCTCTCATCTCCTCCCTCTCTCATCTCCTCCCTCTCTCATCTCCTCCCTCTCTCATCTCCTCCCTCTCTCATCTCCTCCCTCTCTCATCTCCTCCCTCTCTCATCTCCTCCCTCTCTCATCTCCTCCCTCTCTCATCTCCTCCCTCTCTCATCTCCTCCCTCTCTCATCTCCTCCCTCTCTCATCTCCTCCCTCTCTCATCTCCTCCCTCTCTCTAACACACACGAAGATGAGACTCATAAAGATATGGTCAGTGTCTGACGCCAGTGCAGATGAAGTCTCCTATATTCTAATCACTCAATGTCCATCTATACAACTCAATAACACATTATTGCCCTATAAACCTGCCCTAGTACACACATCTTGTTCATTTAGTTCCCCACTAGGTCAACATCAGGCTCATCAAAGCCCTGTAAATAAATAGACACAGGTCTTTAGAAGACCAGGCAATAAGTATGTTTATTACATTTACGTTTATTTACAGAGACCTCGAAAGGGTTTTTCCAGTAAACCATGGTGTGTGTGTGTGTGTGTGTGTGTGTGTGTGTGTGTGTGTGTATGTGTATGTGTGTGTGTGTGTATGTGTATGCAGGCACACAAACATGCACCCTTCAAAGTCTGTCACACGCTTGGCAGGCATGTACTTGCTCACACACACACACGCACGCACAGACAAACACATACACGTTTGTTTACCTGAGAGGGATTGAGACTGGCTGTGGCTGTGTGTGTGTGTGTGTGTGTGTGTGTGTGTGTGTGTGTGTGTGTGTGTGTGTGTGTGTGTGTGTGTGTGTGTGTGTGTGTGTGTGTGTGTGTGTGTGTGTGTGTGTGTGTGTGTGTGTGTGTGTGTGTGCCTGTGTGTGCATGTGCACTTGTCTGCCTACCTGCACGCACACGTATGTGACAGACTTTGTGAGCAACATCCTAGCCTTTTATTTCTGTGTAGGCACTAATATTGTTAGCTTAGACCAGCAGCACAGACATAATGACGCACTAAGGCCTGCTGTAGCTCCACTGACCTATCTAGCTTCTGTAGAGCAGGTTATTGTGATCAGTTCATTTATTCCGAGGCTGCATCCCAGATGGCAGCCTATCCCCTATGTTGTGCAGTACTTTTGACCAGGGACCTTAGAGAATAGGGTGCTATTTGGGACAGAGGCTCAGCCTCTAGCCCCAGCCCCAGTCAGTCTTTATAGGACAGTTCATTTAGACTGAGAGCTCTACTCTGGTAATGAAGAGTGTACTGAGGACACACACAGAGTAGAGGGAGACAGAGAAAAAGAGAGAGCGAGGGAGAAGAGAGAGAGAGAAGAGAAGAGAAGAGAAGAGAGAAGAGAGAGAGAGAGAGAGAGAGAGAGAGAGAGAGAGAGAGAGAGAGAGAGAGAGAGAGAGAGAGAGAGAGAGAGAGAGAGAGAGAGAGACCAGGCAAAGCTGATAGGCTCATAAAAAGGAGCTTGGTCTTAATTTAGGGTTAGCAGTGTGGTTAAGGTTAGGGATAGGTTTAAAATCAGATTTTATGACTTTACGGCTGTTCCAGCTAGAGACCAATCTGCAGAGCTGCCTCCAGTACATGAGTCATCTCAATAAATGCCAATGTGCTGGATAGAATGGGTCTCAATGAGTCACACACACACTCAGCTATTGCAGCTCTGTTCGAGGGCACTCTGTAAAGGTATGAGTCATCATCCGGTGCTCAAACTGACTTACCATTAGGCAGAAGAGGCAATTGCCTCAGGCCTCACATCATCAAGGGGCCTCATGAGCTGATCATAAAAAGTAAATACACAAATATATATAATAAATAAATAATAATACAATAATTTCTTCATTTGAGGCCCCCCCATGTTCCCCTTGAGGCATAATAAATAATAATAATAATTTTTAAATCCCCACCAAAATCCGTCTGTTTAAGCTAGATATATCTTTTTTGCATGGTCTGCGTCACAATTCCACTTGAGGTGAAAGGCGGTTGAGCTATGCCGTGTTTGTCAGACCAGGAGACATCCCGAAAATCGGTCTTCTCACGAAAACGCCTATAGCGTCCGAGCGGTTTGGGCTACATGCTAATTTGAATGGAAAGATGAGACTCTCATGCCCACGATGGGGTTTTTCTGTTTTGCTCTACGACCCCCACAAGTGTCACGGGACTCGTCTGAAGGTAAACCGGTACATGGGCCGAAAAATGTATGGAAGTGAATAGGGCATTTCCATGTAAAAAAGGTATACAGGTAATTCCACAGTAAAAAAAATCTTGAGCTTTCTTATATCTCAGATATAGGACAGACACTTCAAAAACTACTTCCTTTTGATAAAATGTTTGACTATCTGTTTTTCCATGTGTGAATTTGTTATTCAATACGTTTCTGTGTGGCTAATAGCAGTAAGGCAAAATTCAGTGTTTCATCAAATATTTTTAAATATATTTTGGGGGATTTCTACAAGGGTCCTACAATTCTAAATCAAATAGCTAAATGATCCTTGGTATGACCATGTTAAAACAATTCCATATGATAGCTTAGTAGAAGCCCAGCCCTGGGCCCTTAGACTCTAGGGGGATAGAATAAGCATTTCTTTAGTAAGAAAAGAATGCTGCTGATAATACTGCTATCGTTGTCACGGCAGAGGCAGTGGGCATGTACTGTATGTGTAGCCCATGTATCTGATGCTGGCATGTCATACTATTTTTGGCCAGACAGCATCAGATACATGGGCTACATATATCAAGACAGAGGGGAGCTGTTTCGCTCTCTCGGATGCTTTCTCCAGTGAGATAGTTTCAGCCACTTGCGAATTGAAGGAGAGTTAGCGGTTGCACAGTGCACTGTTCAGATGCTGTAATGATTTTGGATGAATGCGCGAAGGTAGCCTACTTTTTGAAGTGATTTGTTTGACAATCAGATGAAAACTTCATGACTGCTTGTGTTCATGACACATTAAAAGGTAATACATTTTTACAGTTAAATGTCTTTAATTTAAATCCCATGCCTGGGGGCTCCAAATAATTAAGTCCGCCCCTGGGTGCTCAAACAGACAGATCAGAACGTGTGTGTGTGTGTGTGTGTGTGTGTGTGTGTGTGTGTGTGTGTGTGTGTGTGTGTGTGTGTGTGTGTGTGTGTGTGTGTGTGTGTGTGTGTGTGTGTGTGTGTGTGTGTGTGTGTGTGTGTGTGTGTGTGTCTGTGTGTGTGTGTGTGTGTGTGTGTGTGTGTGTGTACTCATCCATCACTTTGCATCTGTGTATGTGTTTAACAAATGTGTGTGTGTGTGTTCTCTTACCTGCCACACCAGTGGTTCAAAGGCCTCTGCAGTAGACGCCAGACACACACTGAGTGTGATTGTGTGTGATAAACATGTGATGATGCTGGCTATGACTGCTCCTCTCATGGAGAACGGCAGCATGGTGTAAACCACAAACACTATGAACAGGAAGAAGGAGACCTAAGAGAGAGGAGGATACAGAATATTACAGGGGGACACTTTAACATGTTACATCACAAAAAGTAGGAAGTCATAGGGAGATTCTCAATTGGGGAAAAGTTTGTCCTCTCCTTGACTCCTCAGTCCTCCTGAGTGGTCAAGCAGTGTCAATTCGTTAGTAGGCAAACAAAGGAGTCTGCTCCCCTCCTCGATTATCTACTTCGGCAGAGGATGCACAAGATTATCGTCACGGTGTCCACGGTCATTATATCCGCCACACCCTCTTTGAATCAGCTGTTGTTTTCTTGAAGGAGAAAAGCATGCACACATTTTAAAATGATATGCGTCTTATCCTTTTAGCATTAAAATATCTTGCTAAATTAGTTTTTATCACTTTACACATTTATTGTGGGATTCCACCCCTTTAAACATCCTTTGCCTGATGGAGAAGGAGGGTCTCATTTCATACAAGCGTATTTGTTTCCACGTTTCCTCTTCTCGCCTCTGCTCCTCGATTACCTTTGACCTGTTTCAAAGTGGAGAGGAGAGGACGGAGGAGAGCAAAACAAATTGAGATTCTCCCATTGAATAATACAGGGAGACAATTTAACATTGTTGGATTCAGGGTAAACTTTGAACATTGAGATATTAAAGACATGAAGGATCAGACGCAGAGTATATAAAGGGTTGAGATCTGTAGAGAGACAGAGAGGCTGTGGAATGTGCTGGGTGGACGGGAGAGAGTCACGGGAGTGCGATAGGTGATACGAGAGGACATCTGGGGATTAGGCGAAGGAGGGGTTGAGGTCAGGAGGTCAGGAGGTCAGGTCAGATGCCCTGAAGGGAGAAATAACGGTTTATTATCCTGTTACTCTCTTCCTGTCGAACCATAAGATGTAAGGATTGGAGAGAAGGAGGGGTGTCTAAAGTGGAGTATATATACTTGTGATGGTGAGAACATGTTTTTGGCAGAATTACAGCTGTAACGACCCTTTGGGAAGAATTAAACCTGGTTAAGCTTCTCTAGTGTCCGTGAGTTATTTACTCTGAAAAATTTGAACCTAACAACTTGTTACACGATGACAACCTGGGAGAGAGGAAGTCACAGAATGTTACAAGGAGTCACTTCTGTCACTGCTCTCTGTTCCACCAGGCATCAGCATAAACTTTTCTGTGACTCATAGAAGTTTGGTCTACTGCATGAATCATGACTAGGGTTGCAAAATTCCAGTAATTTTCCCAAAATACCCAGGTTTTCAAAAAATCCTGGTTGTATGATTCCAGATTTCCTGCGTATTTCTTTCTGATTTCGGGAATCTTCCAACTGGAATTTTTTTAAACCTGGGAATTTTGGAAAAGTGTCCAGAATTGTGCAACCCTAATCATGACTAATGGATCAAGTGTGTGCATTAGCCTACCGAGCTAAAGCCTTACATAGAAACTACACCGGCCACATTGTGAGCGAGAGCATTGCAAAATAAATGTACACACACAGTGCCGTGAAAAAGTATGTTCCCCCTTTCTGATTTTCTATTTCTTTTTAATATTTTTGACACTGAATCTTATCAGATCTTCAATCAAAACCGTCAGACATAACGGGACCCATCTCGTCCAAAACTGTTATTCAATCATTGTTTCAATCAGTAATTGTCTTTTTTTTGCCAACAATCTACACAAACCGATAGAGTAGTATTAAGGCCAAGTAAAGAGGGAAATAAATTGCGAAGTGTGGTGGTACTTGGATTTATTTGATATTTTTGCACAATAGTACTTTAAAAAATAATTCTAGAATAAAGTGGCAACATTTTAAGAATAAAGCAGCAATAAACTCCAAATTTAATTTTGAGAATAAAGTAAATATTTTAAGAATAAAGTCACAGTTATATTTCAAGATTAAAGTAGGGGATTTGGTTAACTGCACGTCTCCCTGGCTCCCTGTTATTGTGCATGCCACCACTGGACACTATTAAGATGTAGTGCCTGGCCTTAATAAACTGAAAGTTCTGTCAGTCACCACACTATTTTGTTGATGTAGCCTAAATGTAGGCGTAAAATATTATGAGGTTATTCGCCTCCAGCAGTGGTCACCAGCATTTCGATCACGATCGGCTGGTCGATCTCCAAGGTATTCCTAGTCGATCACCAAACATTTCTGTAAAAAAACTATGATAAAGCCTTGCATTCCTATTTTTTATTTGTTTCATTCTGTTTGAAGTAGGTGCACTTGATTCAGCAGCCATAGCGCCGGGAAGGCAAATTGTTCCCATTTTGAATAATTTTATGTGTCTGAAGGTAGAACACCGGCTACCCGGCAGGCCCAGGGAGCAAATCAAGTGCACCTACCTCTGGCCAACCAGATAGCTCAGATCACCGTGTCTGCAGTTTCCTCAATCTATAGATTGTAAAAAGAAGCCTCAAATTCCCAGAAAAATTGATACTGTGAGATTACGAATACAGTAAAAGGCTTCTGTTTTTATGTGTAAGTTCATGTTTAAGTTGTTATTCAGCACCTTTATAAGCCATATAAGCTTTATAAGCCACCAGCACTGCAGCTGCAATGAATGAGTATTGCGAAGTGTTCTGATAAACTTGCATTGTTATTGTTAGCGGCTTGTGTATTTTTTTTAATTTCGAGGAATATTCCACTTTCTCTGGTCATAGGAGTAACAATTTGTTGCATGAGGAAGAAATAATTCAGTGCGACTTGAGTTTCGCCATTAGCTGGAACAGTCTTTTCTCAGCAGAGGGAAGGCTGACCATCAGATGCAGGCCATCAGTCCAGTAAAAAAATCTACATAGTATATATAATATATATACAGTACATGTAACCAACTTCATATAGCCACGCAGAAGAAAGGCACACGGACACCCTCACTTCAGGTTGACTTGGTTTTTATTGCAGTAAAAGATATCAAACAGTGATGACAGGCATTGACAGGACGGTCACAGCCACACTTTCACTGCTCTCAGAATATCTCTCTCAGACTGAAGAGCAGGCATACAAACTTTCCAAATAGGGGAGAACCCACTAGTTGTTATTTCAAGGAAAATAATAAAAAAAAATGTACGTCTGAAGACCTCTCGTATTGCCAACCTTAATACAATGGCAGCAAATATTCTTATGAATTCAGCAACACATAATGAAAGGAAACTTTATTTATATTCCCTCTTTATTTATATCCCCCACATTTAAGAGTGTTGCTATGGTCTTTGACATGTCAGCCTCTAACAAGCATTTTCATGTCTTCAACGAGTCTCTTTACTAGTCTAACAACCATTCTGTACCCTCTGTACGCGGCACACTACCCTTCCCTAAAGGATTCTTAGAGCTTTGTGAATCCACTGTATTGTGGGACTTGTCCTTAACACTGTCTTTTAAGCAGATAGTCTGCTGATTTGGGCCTGCTCACTTGAGCCAATTTTACTGACCCTGGTACAATTCCGGGTGGGCAATTTGCTTGTTTGAACATGATCACTTAGGGCAAAGTCACTGACCCTTATACTGCTCTTGGAGAGCGTTTCTATCTCATCAGCAAAGGGTTGCAAGCTATCATCCTCAGAGTGGGAATGGTCTCCTTCGGGGACTCTGTCACTATTCTTCGGAAATTCGAAATGCTCCATGTGACCGGAGTCACTTCTTCTAGATTTCTGCTCACTTTCAGCATCTCCTATTGACTCAGTTTATTCATTACACTCTTGTCCTATCAACGAGGACCAGGAGGAGTCCGTAGCCTCATTGAATACTTTTGGACTTTGACTGCGGAGGATCCAGCCTGCAGTTCTCTGGTCATCACTGCCCACATCCACATCCGGTATGTGGGTTTTGTCTCATAGTTCTGGCATCTGTAAAACTCTCTTCTGAAAGGATGGAGGGAACAGTTGTATCCTCTTCAGGCTCTCCAATCGGAAGAAAGTTCACAGGAAGAAGTTGCGGTGTACAACCTTGCTCTTGTCTGTGGACGTGTTGACTACTCTGTAGATGTGCATATCTGGGTTTCTTCAGCTGATGACATAGATGGTAGATTCCCACATATCTGCCAATTTCCGTTTGCTCCTTTCTTTCTTGTTGGCTAACAGAACTTTGTCACCAACCTCCAGGGTGCATCCTCTCACCTTCTTGTCATATTCTCTTGCCTTCTTCGTCTGTGCCTTTGATGTGTTCTTCTGTGTGACACGCACTGCCTCCTGAAGATCTCTTTGAAAGGAGTCTACAAATTCACTGTAACCCAAAACAGTCACGTCTCTCAGAACCGGTAGCTGTGGGGTCCGCCCAAACATTAAGTAAAAAGGGGCGAACCCGGTCGTCTCATCTATGGTACAGTTACATGCAAACGTGAGAGTTTGTATCATCTGAGGCCATTTCTCTTTCGTCCGTGGAGGCAAGGCTTGAATCATATTCCCCAAAGTGTGATTAAATATTTTTGTTTGCCCATTTCACATTGGGTGATATGGAGTTGTGTGAAATTTCTTCACTCCTGCCAAGTCCATTAGCTCTGATATCAGCTTGCTTTCAAAGTTGTCCCCTTGGTTGTTTAAAACTGTAAATACAGAAAAACTTGTTTTGCTGTCTGAGTTGTACAAGGGAAGGAGTGAGCTGCTTTGGTAAAATGGTCTGTTACTATTAGAATTGCAATACTCTATCCATCCTTTCCTTCAGCCAACCAGAAATCGATGCAGAACAACTCTAGTGGTGCACTTGTCTTAATTGATTCAAGAGGAGCTCTTGCCTCAAGTCTTCTTGCTCACAACACAGCATAGTCTTTCACCTGTTGATCCATACCAACCTAAAATAACTTCTGTCTGATGGGGTGTAAGGTTCTTGATTGGCCTTGGTGTACAGCATCATCATGTGTTCCCTTCAACACATCCGCCTTCAGGGACAAAGGTATAATGAACTGATATCTCTTCTTTCCGATTTTGTCCTTTGATTTCCTGTACGGTATTCCATCCTTGTTTTCCAACTTCTCCCAATGTTTCAAAAGTTTCTGCACATCCACTGTTTCATGTTCTCTTTCACGATGTGATGGTCTCTGTTTTCTTTCTACATAATAGGTAGCACGAGCCAATGTCTCATCTGCTTGCTGCTTCTCTTTGAGATCTCCTACTGAAAAAGTGGGGAGTGGATGTTGGGATAGCTGCATCAGAGGGACAGTGGACATGGATATGATCCTCTGTCGGTCTAAGCTGTTGTCTAGGAGTGCCTTCACTTCATCACCAGAGACTTCAGCAGACTCTGCACCTTGATTGGACCCTGTCATGCCACTGTCTGGTAGGCCTTGGTAATTCACAGACAGCCGGAGCGTCTCTTGCACGTTCTCTGCTGTGACATGTTGAGTGGTACCATCCCTGACAAACGGTACACGGCCGAGTAAGTCGGCGGGTATGTTCTGTGGCCCAGATATGTATTTCAGATCAGTCATACGGAGCTAGCTTCGCCACCAACCTCTGCTCACAGGCATCAAGTTTAGGCTTTGTCAGTATGTGAGTGAGTGGGTTATTATCTGTAAGGCCAGTAAACTGGGCATCATTTAGCCAGTGACAACATTTTTCACACAAGAAACTCTAGACGATGGGCTGGATATCTTGCTTGGGATTTGTTGAGGGATTTACTAGCAAACACGATGGGTCCACTTTTACTCTCGACCTCTGGGACCTGGCTCAGAACAGCGCCTAGGTTGTCAATTGAAGCATTAGACAAAGTATGAAGGGTTTACTAAAGTCTGGGTGCGCTAAAACTACTGCGTTTATCACAGCTGCTTTTAACTTCAGGTGTCAGCCTGTGGGATGGCCTACTCTGAGTCTGGCTATTTTTATATTTCTGTTTGCTTTTCTGTCCCGCTGTTAAACAGTACAGTGGCTTTGATAAAGTGGGAGTAATAGTTCATAATTCTGAGAAATGACTGGACCCTCTTCAGTCCAGGGGTTTTCCCATCCTTCTCCATGAGGATGTCATCTCACTGATGGCCATCCCTTTCCCCTCGTCAGTCTGGATCCCTTTTTGAGATGTCACATGGCCCAAGAATTTCATAAAACGCAGAAGGAAGTGCCACTTATTTGGGGCAAGCTTCAAATTGTTGTTTGAGAGTCTACTGAAAACCAGCTCCAACTGTTCCAGTGCATCTTGCTCACTTTTAAGAAAGACTTTTAAATCATCTAGATAGCACAAAAGGGAGAGATAGTTCTGGTCTCCAAAGATTGACATCATCATCCTGGCAAACATAACTGGGCTGTTGCAGAGGCCCTGAGCCATTCTGTTATATTCGAAAAGGCCAACTGGTGTGGTAACAACTGTATATTTACGATCCTCTTCCTGTATGGGAATATTGTAAAATCCAGATGTCAGATCCATTGTGCTGAAAAGGCAGTTTACGCCTAATGACGGCAGTGCATCGGCTTGATTTGGTAGGGGATAAGCATCCTTCTCAGTTCTCGCATTGAGCCATCAGAAATCTGTACAGATTCTGAGTTCACCATTTGGTTTCCAGACAAGAACAAGAGGGGATGCCCACTCACTATTCGATTTCCTGAGGATGTCACATTCTTCCATTTCCTCCAAGGTTTGTTTCAGTTTTTGGAAGTCACATGGTGGCACTCTGTGGCAAGGAAGTCTGAAAGGCCTCTCATCGTTCAGTCTTATTCTATTCACAAGTCTCTTGCTTCGCTCTATTCTAGTTTCCCTCCGGAAAATATGCTGTGATATTTCATAACCAGGTCTGCCATCTTGTTTTTCCATTCATCTGATACTTCCAGGAGGCAATGTCTTATTTTTCTACTGTATTATTGACTGTATGTTTGTTTCACTCCATGTGTAACTCTGTGTTGTTGTATGTGTCGAACTGCTTTGCTTAATCTTGGCCAGGTCGCAATTGTAAATGAGAACTTGGTCTCAACTTGCCTACCTGGTTAAATAAAGGTGAAATAAAAAAATAAAAAAAGTCAGACCCATTTCTTTCAACACATCAGGATATGTGCGTTCTGTTCAGTTGTGGTTCCAATGATTTTCTGTGCGACATCTTGTTCATCATAACATTGTCCACAGCAGCTGCTGTTTAACTCCAGGTCTTCTAATGCTATACAGGAGTATACTGTACATCTGCCAGTTTTGCATTGTGCTTCAGTGTAACCGGGCAATCTTGGAGATTAACCACCTTCATTGGGATCCATTTGTCACGCCAGAGTGGGCATACAGTACGACCCACTAACAAACTCCTCTGTGCTCCACGGTACGTTGTGGGCTCTACAATAACAGGACTGCCAATGGAAAAGGGCCCTTTTCCTTTCAGCCTACCCCAGACTAATTTTTCATGTTTTGGGGATAGTGTCACACACCGGTTGAGAACGACAGTGGCAACTTTTTTTTCAGGCATTTTACTTCGTTGCCAGCGGTCAACATTTGCCAGTATGCTTAGAAGTGCATCTGATTCATCAGAAAGGCCATTGGCTAGTTGTGATATTGTTTTCCAATATCCCTCTGTACTTTTCAATAGATGGAGGACATGTTTCAGTACATTTTATTGTTATATCAGAATCACCGTCATAATCATTGGCCTGTACAGAGAATTAAGTCAAAACCACAGGTCCAAATCCCCATCTCCTTCCATGGCTTTGGAAAGGGCCGATGTAGCAAGCTAGCTACTGCAGGACATCAACACAAGCATACCAGAAACACACATGTTTTTCTGAAAATGACATTTCGCTTAGGATGTCATTTGATTGGTGTGGAGACAAATTGGCCCCCCTTGAGGGGAATTTAACTGCTCAAATGCTTGTTGGCATCAATCAATCAAATGCTACGGTAGCAACATGTCATACTATTTTGGTCCAGGTAGCATCAGATACATGGGCTACACATACTGAGAAAGAGAGGCCCTGTTCCCTTGCTCGGATGATTTTTCGACAAATTATTATTATTATATATAAACATCACCGGTCAAAAGTTTTAGAACACTTACTCATTCAAGTTTTTTTTTCATTCCAGGTAACTACCTCATGAAGCTGGTTGAGAGAATGCCAAGAGTGTGCAAAGCTGTCATCAAGGTAAAGGGTGGCTATTTGAAGAATCTCAAATATAACATATTTGTTTAACACTTTTTTGGTTACTACATGATTCCATATGTGTTATTTCATAGTTTTGATGTCTTCACTATTATTCTACAATGTAGAAAATAGTAAAAATAAAGAAAAACTCTTGAATGAGTAGGTGTTCTAAAACTTTTGACCGGTAGTGTATATATATATTTTTTATATTTGGGGAAGCTTGGCTTCCCTTGGCATCCATGAATACACGCCACTTGTAAAATAACAACCCAATGTTAATCTCCCAGGACAAATTAGCTAGCAATAGCAAGCTAGCTAAATGTCCATGAATGTTTCATGTGTGTTTGACATGTCCCCAAATGAATATAGTTGTTTCACAGTTGGTTTTTATATTTTAACCTGTGTGTGATGATCGTATCTGGTGTGGATGGACAAGATTAACATGCGTGCGATAGCGCACATGGACTCACGCATGTGCGTGGCCGGTGTAGTCAGCATGTTAGGCAAGTCTACTCATCATACAACAGTTGTATTGTGAACCTTTAGCAGCACAGAGCTGTTAAAAACAGCACAAATCCTATCACATGTTATAGTTATAGCAATACTGATATACCAGGATCAGAACAGGAAAGGAGGAGCTGGACGCAGGAAGTAAACAAAACAGATAGGGGGCTCATGGCTCAGAGCGTATCACAACCTGTGACCCTGACTCCCCGCAGCACCATGGACAACAACCAACAGTGGTGTCTGACAGGGACCGGAAGTAGGAAGTGGAACAGGAAGTCAACAGAAGGTCAGGATTAGGGTTCAGGAGGACAAAAGGAAAGACAGAGAGATGACAGAGACTGACTACTAGAGGGAGAGAGAAGTTGTTGAAAGAGAGATATAGAGAGATATTGAGTAGAGAGAGGGATTGACAGTGACAGTGACACTATCTAGCCCAGCTATTTTCCCAACACAGATGCAATTCTTACCACCAACCCACCAACTCTGACCTCCAACCCAATCATAAAAGAAAAACAAAAAGCTTAGTTGCTGCTAGCACATAATTTCTGCAAATTTTTTCATACACTTTATTTGCTATAGTCAAACGTTAGATGGCCTACTTTTCCAACAGCTTATATAGTGTGAGACTTGGGGGGTAGAAAAGAAAAAAAAGAAAAACATTTTTTTTCTCGTTGCTGACTACCAAAAAGTTTGAAGAGACATGCTGACTGGGCGGGGTGCATATATTCATGAGCTCGCCTTGACTGACAGCTGTTTGGCCTATGGCCAAGAAACTTTAATGCAGTGAGCAGTGTTCCAATAAAATCATCTCAAGCAAATTTGGTGAAACACAAAGCAACTCAAACAACGTTGAAATTGCATAATTTTTTTATACATCTCCCGTTTTTCGTGTCTCTTGTGATGTGGTTCACAGCAGCACTGACGAATGTGTTGACATGACAACTGCATCAGAGTTTTGAGTGACCCTTCCCCGCCTTTTGTTCCATGCTGCCTGAAGACCTAGCTAGCCAGTAACTTGTTAACAACAGATACAGATAAAAAGTGGAGACATAAGTACAGTATCTTTGCCATAGATGAATAGTGTAAACTTTCTATTATAATTGCTGACACCCTACAGTCACATTTTGGCACCAGTAGAGTAGCTATCTAGCTATATAAACCACGCCCCTCCGGAAACATGCATTTTCCGATGTTGGTTACAAGGCGGTACTTATTTAAATTAGCTAAGATAATATCATGTTACCATTGGTGTATTAATAAAATGACAGTTAGGGTGATGTCACCCTATCCCCTTAATAATCCCACCTCCTGTCTTCCAAGTGTTTGACATTGGAGAGGGGACAAGTAACTTTATCAATGTAGAAGCAACAGTCATTTTTCATAAGTTGGTCATCATACATTGATTTGGTTTCATCCAAATATTATCCAATTTCATGAAAAACATGATTTTGACTGTTGACCTTTAAAATAGAGACACTTCTCTCCTGAGTTTTCCAGGAGCCAATTTGTGTGTGTGAGGTCTGGAAAGAGTTAAGTTGGAACAGGGGGAATTGATATACCCTATCATTTCTCTACTCCTTCTACCTTCCTTATCTCGCTTTCTCCCTGTTTCTTCTCAACCCTGCATTCTAATACCCTATCATTTCTCTAGTCCCTCTGCCTTCATTATCTCCCCGTCTCCTCTCAACCACCCTCCCAGCCCTGTATCCCGTCTCCCTGTTTCTTCTCAACCCTGCATTCTAATGACCCCTGTCCCATTCACTGAATCATACCTTTCTCCCTTTTTTCTCATTCTTTCTCTCTCCCACTCGCTCTCACACTCAATGCCTCTGACTTTCTCTTTTCTTTCTTTCTGTAGCGCTCTGTCTTTTCCCTCCTGTTATCTCCATCTCATCTCTCTCTCTCTTTCTCTCTCTTCATATCTCTTGCTCTCTCCTACTTTCCCTTCCTTCTCTCTCCTTCTGTCTCTCTATCTCTTCTCTCCCCAACCATTCTCTCTCCATATCCTCTCTCCCCACCCCTTCTCTCTCCTTCCCTTTCTCCATCTCTTCTCCTCTGTGTGGTAGGCTCCAGAGCCAGCCATCCAGCTGGGTTAGTGTGAGGGAGGGTTGTATTGTTTTGATGGTACCAGGTGTGTGGAGCTCTAGTACAATCTGGCTTCCACTAATACCTGCTCTCTCCTGAGAGATTCAATCAGGCCCAGACACAACCAACTCCTCAGCTGAAAGGGCTGCTCTGTGTGGTGTGGTGTGGTGTGGTGTGGTGTGGTGTGGTGTGGTGTGGTGTGTGTGTGTGTGTGTGTGTGTGTGTGTGTGTGTGTGTGTGTGTGTGTGTGTGTGTGTGTGTGTGTGTGTGTGTGTGTGTGTGTGTGTGTGTGTGTGTGTGTGTGTATGAGTGTGTGTGTATGAGTGTGTGTGTATGAGTGTGTGTGACAGATTGTGAGAGCCTCTGTTACTAAGCAGAACATAACCTGTTATAAACTTTCAGATTATTTCTCTCTCTCTGGCCTGTGGTCTCTCTGTTTCTCCAGAGTCCCCATCCCTATTTTTCTGTTTATCCCTACCCACACTCTCTCTCTCTGTATGAGGACAGACTGTAGTCGCAGCAGTAGTTACAGACAGTGTTATTTAGCTCATTGGGTTCCATCAGTATGGTTGAGAGTGTTCTTCCTCCTGGCTCCAGGCTGGTTGACTCACAGCAAAGAGCCATGTATCTCCTTCTTATAGTCTGAGGCATTTACCATCATCACAGTACACCTGAGTGGTGTTCTATACCTGACCTACCTGTCATACAGTGCCTTCAGATAGTATTTCCACATTTTGTTGTGTTACAGACATGGAATATTCCTTTGAACATGGTGAAGTTATTAATTTGGATGGTGTATCAATACAACCAGTTACTACAAAGATACAAGCGTCCTTCCTAACTCAGTTGCCAGAGAGGAAGGAACTGCTAAGGGATTTCAGCATGAGGCCAATGGTGACTTTAAAACAGTTACCGAGTTTAATGGCTGTGTTAGAAGAAAACTGAGGATGGATCAACAACATTGTGACAGAGTGAAAAGAAGGAAGCCTCTACAGAATAAAAATATTCCAAAACATGCATCCTGTTTGCAACAAGGTACTAAAGTAATACTTCAAAAAATGTGGCAAGCAATTAACTTTTTGTCCTGACTACAATGTGTTATGTTTGGGGCAAATCCAATACAACACATTACTGAGTACCACTCTCCATATTTTCAAGCATAGTGGTGGTTGCATCATGTTATGGGTATGCTTGTAATTGTTAAGGACTGGGAAGTTTTTCAGTATGAACAAGAAACAGAATGGAGCTAAACACAGGCAAAATCCTAGAGGAAAACCTGGTTCAGTCTGCTTTCCACCAGACACTGGAAGATTAATTCACCTTTCAGCAGGACAATAACCTAAAACACAAGGCCAAATATACACTGGAGTTGCTTCCCAAATGACAGTGAATGTTCCTGAGTGGCTGAGTTACATTTTTTACTTAAATCTGCTTCAAGATCTATGGAAAGACTTAAAAATGCCAATGATCAACAACCAGTTTGACAGAGCTTGGAGAATTTAGAAAATAATACTTTGCAAATATTGTACAATCCAGGTGTGCCACGCTCTTAGAGACTTACCCAGGAAGACTCACAGCTGTAATTTCTGCCAAAGCTGATGTAAATACACTTATGTATACTTATGTAAATTTGATATTTCTGTATTTCATTTTCAATAAATTTGCTTAAATGTATAAAAACATGTTTTCACTTTGTCATTATGGGGTATTGTGTGTAGATGGGTGAGAAGAAAAAACATAAATTGAATCCATTTTAAATTCAGGCTGTTGCACAACCAAATGTGGTATGAATACTTTCTGAAGGCAATGTATAATAACACTCGTTCTCCTTTCAACATGTTACCTCCTCAAGCTGCCTGCTAAGAATGTGGAATAACCACTGGAGTAATGATACGAGATTACTGTCTGTTTAAGGAGGAAACAGGAAGAGAGAGAGAGGTAGAGAGGGGTAGAGAGATGGAGAGAGAGAGAATGAGAGATGGAGAGAGAGAGAGAAAGTGAAAGAGAAAGAGAATGAGAAAGAGGGAGAGAGAGAGAAAGAGAGAGAGCGAGAGAGAGAGAGAGAGAGAGAGAGCGAGAGAGAAAGAGAGAGAGAGAGCGAGAGAGAGAGAGAGAGAGAGAGGGAGGGAGAAAGGTTGTTTAATAATGCAGTATGATTATGCTCTCACAGATGGAGAGATGGATAAAAATAGCTACACCACGATGAGAGAAGCTAGGAGGAGAGAGGGGATGAGGGAGGGAGGGAGAGAGGGTATGAGGGAGGGAGGGAGAGAGTCAGTGCCGCCTCTAGCCTTTTGAGGGCCCTAAGCGAGATTTAGTTGGGGGTCCCTCCCACCTCATGGGCAAAACAGTTTTGGCAGTGGATACATTTTTTGCAAGATTAAAGTACATTTCCTGCAATTCTACACATTTTGCCAAGGGGTGTAGAGAAAGTGTTGCAGTTTTAAGCACACTTTCTACAATTCTTCACATTTTGCTATGGGGCAGAGAACATTTCGCAGTTTTAAAGCACATTTTCTACAATTTACACATTTTGCCATTACTTATGCCATGGTCATATGATATCTGTGTGAGTGACTAACAAAATCAACAGGGGCCCCCTGGAGGTCAGGGCCCTGAACACATGACCTGCGTGCCCGGTCGGTAATTTAGTGATGATTATGCCTACTACAAGGTTTAGATAACTGCCTAGACGACCTCACCTAGCAACCTACATTTTTTTGTTGTTGCTGAGATGGGCTAATTGAGTGACTGACATAACAAGTGGAAACTGCTGGTGCACTACCCGACTGAGTTCCTTTCTGGTCGGGGGCCTCCAAGCGGCCGCAGGGCCCTGCACTCAGCGCATGGTCTGCGTATAGGAAAAGGCGGCTCTGGAGAGTGGGATGCAGAGAGGGAGAGGGGGATGGAAGAAGAGAAACAGAGGGGGAGGGAGGGAAGGAGAGAATGTAGGAGAAGGAGAGGGAGGTGAGGGAGAGGACGAGTGCGAGGGGGAGCGAAGGAGTGAGAGGTAGAGATGGAGAGGGGGAGTGAAGGAGAGGAAGAGAGGGGGAGAGAGGGATGGAGAGAAGGTAGGAGAAGGAAAGGGGAGCAAGGTTGAGAGAGAGAGAAGGAGGAGAGGAACAGAAGGGAAAGGAGGGACAGAGAGAAGGTAGAGAAGGAGAGGGGGAGTGAGGGTGAGAGAGGGTGAAATGGAAGGAGACCTGGTAAGGTGAGGTAGAAGGGCAGAGGGATATAAATAGAATTTGCGAAATAAGTTGAGACAGAGAGACGTGGGAGGGACTGGGAGAGAGCGAGATAAAATGGAAAGGAAATTGGAATGAGAAAGGGAAGGAGGGAGGGTAAGGAGAGGAACATGAATAGGCCTATAATTAGAAAGGTCATGTATCAGTCTCCTGATCGTTCACCTCCTGTGACCTAACACTTAATCACACATGAGGAACAATTAGCACACACCTTATTATCTCTCAAATACATTCAAGACACACACAAGCACATACGCACACACAACAAGCTGGTAGCGTAGAGGTTAGGGAGGAGGGTCGCCGGGTCAAATCCCAGATCTGACAGGAAAATCTAGTGGTGAATGATTCTAAATACCATCTCCAGCCACTGTGGTCTTGAGCAAGGCACTCAACCACTAAAAGAATGGTTCCAGGAGTGCTGCACCGTGGCTGGCCATGTGGCTCCGAACACTTGAATGTGTATCTCCAGGGATTGTGTTGAAAAGCAAAAAAGCTACGTTCTCTTTTATGGACAAATGGACAATAAAGTATTAATGGACAATATTTTTCTTCTTCTACACAAACATGTACACACAACTCTGACCAACACGCACGCCTGACGCACGCCTGACGCACGCAGGCAGGCACGCACGCACGCACGCACGCACACACACACACACACACACACACCACCCCACCATCTCACCTGGTCCCAAGGACAGAGGATCCCCCCGGAGAACATGAAGAGGTAGCCCATGGCAACCAGGCAGGCCCATATAAGGAGGGAGAAGAGGCGGAGCATGCGGTTGAAGACGGACTCTATGCAGACCAGGATGAAGATGGAGAGGAAGAGGAAGAGGGTGGTGGGCACGGTGATCAGGAACGCTAGGTGGTCCTCCATGTTCTGGAGAGAGAAAGGGAAGGAGAGAGGACGGGAAGTAAAGAGAAGGACAGAGGGAGCGGACGGGGGGAGAGAAGGAAGGGAGGGTGGGAGGAGTGGAGGGAAGTAAGACTAGGAGAGAAAAACGAGACAGAAGCTTTTTGTGTACTCAATTCCTGAAGGAGACAGCTTCACACCGCCTCTCTCCCCCCCACACCCCCCCTCAGAACTGTAAATAGCTCCTTCAAGCCTATAGAACCAAGTGTGTGTGTGTGTGTGTGTGTGTGTGTGTGTGTGTGTGTGTGTGTGTGTGTGTGTGTGTGTGTGTGTGTGTGTGTGTGTGTGTGTGTGTGTGTGTGTGTGTGTGTGTGTGTGTGTGTGTGTGTGTGTGTGTGTGTGTGTGTGTGTGTGTGTGTGTGTGTGTGTGTGACAGGTTGTAAAAATTGGTTTTGGTTTTGTGTTCAATTCCCGCAGGGGTCACATACACCTAGCCTATTAAAAATGTTTGCACTCATTGTACAGACAGACAGACAGACAGACAGACAGACAGACAGACAGACAGACAGACAGACAGACAGACAGACAGACAGACAGACAGACAGACAGACAGACAGACAGACAGACAGACAGACAGACAGACAGACAGACAGACAGACAGACAGACAGACAGTCTGAGACCAGAGAAGGTGCTACTATGTCACTTCTATCCTCCCACTGTCACTGTCAGCATTTAAAACCTGTCAACACACATGCCAACACACCCTCTCTCTCACACACACATGCACGCACGCACACACACACACACACACACGGTCTGCATTCATCACTGCTCTACTCATCATCATTAGCTATGGGCGGCAGGTAGCCTAGTGGTTAGAGCGTTGGACTAGTAAAGGTTGCAAGATCAAATTCCCGAGCTGACAAGGTAAAACTCTGTTGTTCTGCCCCTGAACAAGGCAGTTAACCCACTGTTCCTAGGCTGTCATTGAAAATAAGAATGTGTTCTTAACTGACTTGCCTAGTTAAATAAAAAGCTATCAGACTCTATTAACATTGACATGACCCCACCTGGCTACTACCTATATGTGTGTGTGTCTCCTCTCATCCACACACACACACAGGTTAAAGTGACAGGTGTTGGGTAGCCTGATGGTGTGGTAGTGTAGTCAGAGGTCCATTAGCAGGAAGATCCTTCCAGATTCAAGGTGACATTTGTCGTGAGGCGTCGTCAAAATTGTCCACTGGAGCAAAAAAAGAGGTTGGATTTAACCCAGATCTATATAATGAGAGACTGCGATTTAGACCACTGCACCATCCACAATGAATTAACAAAGCCAGTCTTCATCAATTGCTAAACTAAACCCTGGAGTTGTTTTTCTGAACTCAACCAATTAGAATTAATGCATGAATTTAATTAAGCCTATTGCAAACCCTAACCAATCAGAATTCATGCCTAAATTTAACCCTATCCCAAACCCTAACCAATCGGAATAAATTATTTTCCAAGTCGTAAATAATGCCTAAATCAAGGCAAGTCAAAACCGGCCACTAGTGGCAACAGTAAGCGCTAGTACAATCTAGTAGGCTTGGGTTTTGCTAGGGCATTGTGGACATAGATGGCGGTGTAATTCGAGGGTCTCATGTTCAATCCCAGTTACTGGCACTGAGGTATAAATAAACTACTTGAAATTTGGAGAAACATGGACAAATGTCTAATTTTGCAGTGAGACTGTGAGAGCCTGTTGCCTTAGAGCTAGAGGCCGGATGGAGGTCAAGGCCTAATTCTCTGACATCCAGAGTACAGGGTCTGAATAAAATATTTACCCTTCCCTTCTGACCCTCTAAGAGTTTATCAATTATAGAACAATGCAGAAAAGTCCATCATTTTCCAAGTGAAGAACATTTTGCATAAGCACATTGAGAGCCTAGAATATCATCAGAGGTCCCTGCATATGGTGATCCTGTGAACACGTCAGTAGAATACAGTCTATCATTCTGCAGCTCTATGATTTGTATTTCATGATTCTATGGTAGAACAGTGTTGTTCTGTGATGATTCTATGGTAGAATACACTGGTGTTCGCTGGTTCTATGGTAGAATAGTGCTGTTCTGTGATGATTCTATGGTAGAATACACTGTTGTTATAAGGTTATATGGTAGAATAGTGTTGTTCTGTGATGATTCTATGGTAGAATACACTGTTGTTATAAGGTTCTATGGTAAAATAGTGTTGTTCTGTGATGATTCTATTGTAGAATACACTGGTGTTCGCTGGTTCTATGGTAGAATAGTGTTGTTCTGTGATGATTCTATGGTAGAATACACTGGTGCTCGCTGGTTCTATGGTAGAATAGTGTTGTTCTGTGATGATTCTATGGTAGAATACACTGTTGTTATAAGGTTCTATGGTAGAATAGTGTTGTTCTGTGATGATTCTATGGTAGAATACACTGGTGCTCGCTGGTTCTATGGTAGAATAGTGCTGTTCTGTGATGATTCTATGGTAGAATACACTGTTGTTATAAGGTTCTATGGTAGAATAGTGTTGTTCTGTGATGATTCTATGGTAGAATACACTGGTGCTCGCTGGTTCTATGGTAGAATAGTGTTGTTCTGTGATGATTCTATGGTAGAATACACTGGTGCTCGCTGGTTCTATGGTAGAATAGTGCTGTTCTGTGATGATTCTATGGTAGAATACACTGGTGCTCGCTGGTTCTATGGTAGAATAGTGTTGTTCTGTGATGATTCTATGGTAGAATACACTGGTGCTCGCTGGTTCTATGGTAGAATAGTGCTGTTCTGTGATGATTCTATGGTAGAATACACTGGTGCTCGCTGGTTCTATGGTAGAATAGTGCTGTTCTGTGATGATTCTATGGTAGAATACACTGGTGCTCGCTGGTTCTATGGTAGAATAGTGCTGTTCTGTGATGATTCTATGGTAGAATACACTGGTGCTCACTGGTTCTATGGTAGAATAGTGTTGTTCTGTGATGATTCTATGGTAGAATACACTGGTGCTCGCTGGTTCTATGGTAGAATAGTGCTGTTCTGTGATGATTCTATGGTAGAATACACTGTTGTTATAAGGTTCTATGGTAGAATAGTGTTGTTCTGTGATGATTCTATGGTAGAATACACTGTTGTTATAAGGTTCTATGGTAAAATAGTGTTGTTCTGTGATGATTCTATGGTAGAATACACTGGTGCTCGCTGGTTCTATGGTAGAATAGTGCTGTTCTGTGATGATTCTATGGTAGAATACACTGGTGCTCGCTGGTTCTATGGTAGAATAGTGCTGTTCTGTGATGATTCTATGGTAGAATACACTGGTGCTCGCTGGTTCTATGGTAGAATAGTGTTGTTCTGTGATGATTCTATGGTAGAATACACTGGTGCTCGCTGGTTCTATGGTAGAATAGTGCTGTTCTGTGATGATTCTATGGTAGAATACACTGTTGTTATAAGGTTCTATGGTAGAATAGTGTTGTTCTGTGATGATTCTATGGTAGAATACACTGGTGCTCGCTGGTTCTATGGTAGAATAGTGTTGTTCTGTGATGATTCTATGGTAGAATACACTGGTGCTCGCTGGTTCTATGGTAGAATAGTGCTGTTCTGTGATGATTCTATGGTAGAATACACTGGTGCTCGCTGGTTCTATGGTAGAATAGTGTTGTTCTGTGATGATTCTATGGTAGAATACACTGGTGCTCGCTGGTTCTATGGTAGAATAGTGCTGTTCTGTGATGATTCTATGGTAGAATACACTGGTGCTCGCTGGTTCTATGGTAGAATAGTGCTGTTCTGTGATGATTCTATGGTAGAATACACTGGTGCTCGCTGGTTCTATGGTAGAATAGTGCTGTTCTGTGATGATTTTATGGTAGAATACACTGGTGCTCGCTGGTTCTATGGTAGAATAGTGTTGTTCTGTGATGATTCTATGGTAGAATACACTGGTGCTCGCTGGTTCTATGGTAGAATAGTGTTGTTCTGTGATGATTCTATGGTAGAATACACTGGTGCTCGCTGGTTCTATGGTAGAATAGTGTTGTTCTGTGATGATTCTATGGTAGAATACACTGGTGCTCGCTGGTTCTATGGTAGAATAGTGCTGTTCTGTGATGTTTCTATGGTAGAATGAACTATTTTAAAGTGCGTTGCGAACTGTAGAGGGTTATAACTGATTAGCCAATTGCATTACAAGAGGAAGGACTCTCGTCTACTGTGAGAACACAGTGCAATGGAACTGTAAAGGAAATGTGGTGGCAGGTCCAATAGCATCCGTTTGGGATTTTGAATAGCTCTTTCTTGTTCTGCTATAAAACACTGTTCTAATTCTCTGCTGGAAAATTACTATAAAATCCTGTGTTAAGACATTAGAATCAATGGATGACTTTGTGAATAGTGCAGTTGTGACTGTAGAGACTTTTTGATCCCAAAGTTCTAAATGTCAGTGTTATGCGTATGCAATGACTATCTGTGTGGTTTTTTGTCTATAAGGTTCTATCATTGTGTTTACTTGATAGCTACCTACACAAATAGCTAGCTAGAAGAAAGTGTTAATAAGATAAAAATTAATTGAAAAGATTTAAAAGCAATACAAATATGCTAGAATACACTGGTGCTCCCTGGTTCTATGGTAGAATAGTGCTGTTCTGTGATGATGCTATGGTAGAATGCAGTAATGTTCTAATATGCTTCATTAGAGTTATTTTTTATTAAATGTTTTTGTCATTTAGTAGACACTCTTATCCAGAGCGACTTACAGGAACAATTAGGGTTAAGTGCCTTGTTCAAGGGCACAGGCAGATTTTTCACCTAGTTGTCTCTGGGATTTGAACCAGCAACCTTTTGGTTACTGGCCCAATGCGCTTATCTTCTACTGCTAGGCTACCTGCTGCCCCTCTATGATTGAATAGATTGTTGCTCTATGTTTCTATGCTAGAACACATGGGTGCTTTATATTTCTATGCTAGAACACATGGGTGCTCTATGTTTCTATGCTAGAACACATGGGTGCTTTATATTTCTATGCTAGAACACATGGGTGCTCTATATTTCTATGCTAGAACACATGTGTGCTTTTTATTTCTGTGCTAGAACACATGGGTGCTCTATATTTCTATGCTAGAATGGGATGGTGCTCTACGTTTCTATGCTAGTATAAGTATGAGTCGGGGTGTTTGGAGCCAGGCTGAGGTGAAGGGGACATGCATTAACAGCAGTATATTTACTCAGGGGACTACTAGCTAGCTACTGACGTCCCAAGTATCACAGAGAACAAACACCCAGACAGAATTATAATGAGCTTAAAATATATATACACTCACAATGCATACACAGAGCGCAGACACACATGTACATACATATCTACGTACGCATGCACGACACACACACACACACAACAAACACACCGCTCCGGTCACAGCCATTAATACCAATGCTCATTTCCTCCCTAAACCACGCTCATGAATATTTGATCCTGTGTATAAAAGACCAATTAATGCAGTGACTCACTAACTGTGTGATTAGCAACATAATGCCTTAGTTTACCTTTGTCACACACACACATGCTCGCAGGAACACACGTGCAGACACACACATACATATGCACACACCAGTGGTGTGTATTTATGGATGTCAAGGGAAGTCAGCCCCCCCCCCTCCACCCCCCCAAAATACTTACCTTATCTTTCGTCTCTCTGTGTTTCATAATTCTCCTTCAATTCACAAGGCTGAATGTATCGCACCGGAGAAAGCATCCGAGCAAGCGAAACAGTGCCCCTCTGTATGTGCAGGCCATCTTTCTGATGCTGTCTGGTCATAAAGAGTATGACATTGTTGCCGCCCGTAGCATTGAATGAAATGCAAGGGAAGCCAGCGAGCATTTGGCCTCCCTTGATAAAAAAGTATACAAAATTAGCGAGCTTAACTGTGAATGATCCTGGCACACCAAAAAAAGTGACAATGGAAGCCAGCTTGGATTGTTGCATCTAGTTGTGTTCCTAAATTAGCCATGGTGTCACGCCCTGGCCATAGAGAGGCTTTTATTCTCTATTTGGGTTAGGCCAGGGTGTGACTAGGGTGGGCATTCTAGTTTCTTTATTTCTAGGTGTTCTATTTCTTTGTGTTTGGCCGGGTGTGGTTCTCAATCAGAGGCAGCTGTCTATCGTTGTCTCTGATTGAGAACCATACTTAGGTAGCCCTGTCTATCGTTGTCTCTGATTGAGAACCATACTTAGGTAGCCCTTTTTCCACCTGTCTTTGTGGGAAGTTGACTTTGTTTAGGGCACATAGCCTTTAGCTTCACGGTTTGTTTTTGTAGTGTTTATTGTTTTGTAGTGTTTATTGTTTTCGACAACATGAAAGAGGATGATGGCATTGGCGTTTCTCTAGTAGGGAGAGTCAACTTATTTTTCTCCTTGCACGAACACGCACACAGACATCAGAACCATGGGCAGCCACATCATATTTAGCTTACATTGGTTGGACTAAATCGTTTTTGGTATCTTTTAGTCGTCACTGTATTTGACTAAGCAGAGGTGATATGATGATGTTGAAGTTGAAATGGTGCTGGAAGAGTGGAGGCAGCTCCTGCTTTCTTTACGACTTGCGGAAACTCTCCGTGGTTCTAAATCAATAGTTGTTTAGTGGTCCGAAAATGTCAGAAAACATTAACTTGTTGACTATGCTGTAGGTCATGTAACTGTCTGTTACATTCAATACGCTTTGTGGACTTCACTGGATAGAGGTTGCTATCCAGTTTTGTGAAAAAACAAAGGTGTGCTTGAGTTTATTCTGCCACTGTTTCTTCTTATTGTCTCAGTCTGAGGCCTATATATCACAGTCACATGGCATATGAATTAACAGGTTATAGAGCAAACAACCCAATTATCACAACACATAGGTTGTAAAATTGCTTTTTTTCTGGCTTCCCCAGTCCTTTTACCCACGCACTGCTATTGACACACACACACACACACACACACTCATACAAGCAAACACACATGCTTGCAGGAACCCACATGGGTACACACACATACACATACACATGCACACGCACACGCACACTCACATTAACACACAAACCGAACAGCTCATCTCTTCCCGGTCTGTAACTAAATAACTGAATAGTCCTGCTCTTTCACCACTTTACTGCTCTCACTAAGCCTATCTGTGGTGAAAACTACTGCCATTTGCACATTTCATACTGTTAACTATTTAAAACCATTTACAGCTATTTAAGCCTATTTCCCAGGCAGGATAAAGAGAGAGGGGGGAGGTTACCAGCTGCCGTTCTCTACAAGAACAATTACCTCCCTTTTACCTCAGACTGACTGAATCCATCTTTATAAAAGGGTGAAGAGGGAGGGAACATTATGTCAGTCAGCAAGAGGGAAGGGTTTTTGCATGTGTGTATGCGTATATCGCCATATGTGTGTGTGTGTGTGTATATGAATAGCATAGGTAGCATGATTTATTAAAAAAATATGCAACTTCCATGTTTTCTGAAAGTCTTGAATATTTATCCGACACGTGATGCAGATTATTAGACATATCTCGCCTCTCCCTCCCTGTCATGTTTAATGGACAGCCACCATTGTAGAGCCTAGAGCTTTCTATTCTAGAAGTGTTACAACATGACAGTGTGAAGTGTGAAAGTGTCAGAGTGTTAAGAGTGCCACAGTCTATGTGTGTGTGTGTCTGTGTGTGTGTGTGTGTGTGTGTGTGTGTGTGTGTGTGTGTGTGTGCGTGCGTGCGTGCGTGCGTGCGTGCGTGCGTGCGTGCGTGCGTGCGCATGTGTTTGACGGTGTGTGAAGTGTGAAGCCAAGTGTGTGAAGAAGACTATCACAGATCACTGTCTCTTCCTGGGATATCTTAGAATAGAGACAGAGGGTGCAGCAACATCAACAACAACAGAAGTGTCCAGACTAATGTTGCGGGGGTCAGCTGTTTGTTCACCCGCATCCGCCCGCAATTGCTAATAACCAATCCGCAAGCGCCAGACTATCAGCGACTATATGTGACAAAGTGATAATCTGAGGCCCGCAACTGACCCTAACCCGCTAATATACATTACAAGACCAAAAGTATGTGGACACCTGCTCGTCAAACATCTCATTCCAAAATCACGAGCATTAACATGGAGTTTGTCCCCTCTTTGCTGCTATAACAGCCTCCACTCTTCTGGGATGGCTTTCCACTAGATGTTGGAACATTGCTGCAGGGACTTACATCCTGTAACGGTGTTCCTCCTCCTCTTCATCCGAAGAGGAGGAGCAGGGATTGAACCAATATGCAGCTTTGCGATTTGACATGATATTTATTAAACAAAACAGAAAATACGACGAACACTTGAATAATTACAAAACAACAAACGACGTAGACAGACCTGGACGTAAGAACTTACATGTAACGAAGAACGAACGAACAAGTACTGACTACAAACAAAACGAACGAACGAACGAACGATACAGTCCCGTATGGTGCAACATCGACACAGACACAGGAGACAACCACCCACGACAAACAATGTGACAACACCTACCTTAATATGATTCTCAATCAGAGGAGATGAAAACCACCTGCCTCTAATTGAGAACCATATTAGGTACCCATTAACCAACATAGAAACAGAAAACATAGACTGCCCACCCAAACTCACGTCCTGACCAACTAACACATAAAAACTAACAGAAAACAGGTCAGGAACGTGACATAACCCCCCCCTTAAGGTGCGAACTCCGGGCGCACCAGCACAAAGTCTAGGGGAGGGTCAGGGTGGGCATCTGACCACGGTGGTGGCTCAGGCTCTGGGCGAGGTCCCCACCCCACCATAGTCAATCCCAGCTTACGTCTCTCCCTCAGAATGACCACCCTCTTACTCCACCCACCTAATATACCGGGTAACATCAAAATAAGGGACAGCTCCGGGACAAGGTAGCTCAGGACAGATAGGTAGGTCAGGATAGAGAGGTAGCTCAGGATAGAGAGGTAGCTCAGGATAGAGAGGTAGCTCAGAATAGAGGGGTAGCTCAGGATAGAGGGGCAACTCCGGACTGAAGGGCAGCTCCGGACAGAGAGACAGCTCTGGACTGAGGGGCAGTTCTGGATACATGGCAGCTCTGGGCTGAGGGACAGCTCATGGTTGGCTGACGGCTCTGGACGCTCATGGCTAGCTGACGGCTCTGGACGCTCATGGCTAGCTGACGGCTCTGGACGCTCATGGCTCGCTGACGGCTCTGGACGCTCATGGCTCGCTGACGGCTCTGGACGCTCATGGCTCGCTGACGGCTCTGGACGCTCATGGCTCGCTGACGGCTCTGGACGCTCATGGCTCGCTGAGGCTGCTCATGGCTGGCTGACGGCTCTAGACGCTCATGGCTGGCTGACGGCTCTGGACGCTCATGGCTCGCTGACGGCTCTAGACGCTCATGGCTGGCTGACGGCTCTGGACGCTCATGGCTCACTGGCGGCTCTAGCAGATCCAGTCTGGTTGGCGGCTCTGGCAGATCCAGTCTGGTTGGCGGCTCTGGCAGATCCTGTCTGGTTGGCGGCTCTGGCAGATCCTGTCTGGTTGGCGGCTCTGGCAGATCGTGTCTGGTTGGCGGCTCTGGCAGATCCTGTCTGACGAATGGCTCTAGCGGCTCCTGACTGACTATCGGCTCTGACGGCTCGGGACAGACGGGCGGCTCTAATGGCTCGGGACAGACGGATGGCTCAGATGGCGCTGGGGAGACGGATGGCTCAGATGGCGCTGGGGAGACGGATGGCTCAGATGGCGCTGGGGAGACGGATGGCTCAGATGGCGCTGGGGAGACGGATGGCTCAGATGGCGCTGGGGAGACGGATGGCTCAGATGGCGCTGGGGAGACGGATGGCTCTGGCCGGATAAGGCGCACTGTAGACCTGGTGCGTGGTGCCGGAACTGGAGGCACCGGGCTAAGGACACGCACCTTCATGCTAGTGCGGGGAGCAGGGACAGGGCACACTGGACTCTCAAAGCGTACTATTTGCCTGGTGCGTGGTACCGGCACTGGTGGCACCGGGCTGAGGGCACGCACATCAGGACGAGTACGGGGAGAAGGAACAGTGTGTACAGGGCTCTGGAGACGCACAGGTGGCTTAGTGCGTGGTGCCGGAACTGGAGGCACTGGGCTGGAGACACGCACCATAGGAAGAGTGCGTGGAGGAGGAACAGGGCTCTGAAAACGCACTGGAAGCCTGGTGCGTGGTGTAGGCACTGGTGGTACTAGGCTGGGGCGAGGAGGTAGCGCCGGAAATACCGGACCGTGCAGGCGTACTGGCTCCCTTGAGCATTGAGCCTGCCCAACCTTACCTGGTTGAATGCTCCCCGTCGCCCGCCCAGTGCGGGGAGGTGGAATAACCCGCACCGGGCTATGTAGGCGAACCGGGGACACCATGCGTAAGGCTGGTGCCATATAAGCCGGCCCAAGGAGACGCACTGGTGGCCAGATATGTAGAGCCGGCTTCATGGCACTTGGCTCAATGCTCAATCTAGCCCTACCAGTGCGGGGAGGTGGAATAACCCCCACCGGACTATGCACACGTACAGGAGACACCGTGCGCTCTACTGCGTAACACGGTGTCTGCCCGTACTCCCGCTCTCCACGGTTAGCCTGAGAAATGGGCGCAGGTCTCCTACCTGCCCTTGGCCCACTACCTCTTAGCCCCCCCCCCCAATAATTTTTTGGGGTTTCTTCACGGGCTTCCGTGCTAGCCGTGTACCTTCATAAATCCGGTCTCTCTCTCCCGTTGCCTCCGCTCTCCTAATCGCCTCCAGCTGTTCCCATGGAAGGCGATCTCTTCCAGCTCGGATCTCCTCCCATGTGTAGCAACCTTTTCCATTTAACACGTCCTCCCATGTCCACTGCTCGAACTCACGCTGCTTGGTTCTGGATTGGTGGGTGGTTCTGTAACGGCGTTCCTCCTCCTCTTCATCCGAAGAGGAGGAGCAGGGATTGAACCAATATGCAGCTTTGCGATTTGACATGATATTTATTAAACAAAACAGAAAATACGACGAACACTTGAATAATTACAAAACAACAAACGACGTAGACAGACCTGGACGTAAGAACTTACATGTAGCGAAGAACGAACGAACAAGTACTGACTACAAACAAAACGAACGAACGAACGAACGATACAGTCCCGTATGGTGCAACATCGACACAGACACAGGAGACAACCACCCACGACAAACAATGTGACAACACCTACCTTAATATGATTCTCAATCAGAGGAGATGAAAACCACCTGCCTCTAATTGAGAACCATATTAGGTACCCATTAACTAACATAGAAACAGAAAACATAGACTGCCCACCCAAACTCACGTCCTGACCAACTAACACATAAAAACTAACAGAAAACAGGTCAGGAACGTGACACTTCCATTCAGCCACAAGAGCATTAGTGAGGTTGGGCACTAATGTTGGGCGATTAGGCCTGGCTCACAATCAGCGTTCCAATTCATCCCAAAGGTGTTCGATGGTTTTGAGATCAGGACTCTATGGCAATTTCTGTATGGATCTCACTTTGTGCACAGGGGCATTGTCATGGTTAAACAGGAAAGGGCCTTCACCAAACTGTTGCAAGAATGGTATAGTATGTCATTGTGTGCTGTAGCATTAAGGTTTCCTTTCACTGGAATTAAGGGGCCTAGTCTGAACCATGAAATACAGCCCCAGACCATTGTTGCTCCTCCACCAAACATTACAGTTGGCACTATGCATTCGGGCAGGTAGCATTCTCCTGGCATCCACCAAACCCAGAGTCGTCCCTCAGACTGCCAGATGGTGAAGCGTGATTCATCACTCCAGAGAAAGTGTTTCCACTGCTCCAGAGTCCTGGCAGCCCCCCGCACCTCACTGATTCAGAGGGGTTGGGTTAAATGCGGAAGACACATTTCAGTTGAATGCATTGTCCCCCTTTCCCTTTTCCTTTCCAATGGTGGCGAGCTTTACACCAATCCAGCTGACACTTGGCATTGCGCATGGTGATGTTAGGCTTGTGTACGGCTGCTCGGCCATGGAAACCCATTTCATGAAGCTCTCAACGAACAGTTATTGTGCTGACTGCCTCTGGAAGCAACGAGTGCTGTGAGTGTTGTAGTGAGTGTTGCAACCGAGGACAGATGATTTGTACAAGCTTCAGAACTCTGCGGTCCATTTTTGTTAGCGCGTGTGGCCTACCACTTCACGGCTGAGCCGTTGTTGCTCATATACGTTTCCATTTCACAATAACAGCATTTACAGTTGACCAGGGCAGCTCTAGCAGGGCAGACATTTGACAAACTGAGGTGACATCCTATGACGCTGCCACGTTGAAAATTACTGAGCTCTTCAGTCAGGCCATTCTACTGCCAATGTTTGTCTATGGAGATTGCATGGCTGTGTACTCGATTTTGTAGAATGAGTGTGGCTAAAATAGCAGAATCCACTAATTTGACTGGGTGTCCACATACTTTTGTATATAGTATATAAAAAATGTTTTTGTCCACATACTTTTGGTCATGTAGTGTAACTGCAGGGACTGCGGGTTATGAGTCAACCCTCACAACACTAGTCCAGACAAGGGTTTCACCATTACAGTAGTAACCCACACTGACATTAATAAGTAGTTCAACAGTCAAATCTGTTCCAATATACAGGAAGGCATACAGTAGTTCAACATCCTAACTATCTGTTCCAATAGCAGTCCTTTTCACAACCAGAAATTTCCAGGGTGTGGAAACATAAACAATGGACTAAACAGGGAAATAAATAGCAACCTACAACGGGTGGCTGGTATTCTGTCACAATGCGTTACCTCCTGAACTGTATAATGCACACACACAGTCTGGTACAATTACTGCATGATCACTTTGTTCCATGTTATCACTTGGTTACACACACACACACACACACACACACACACACACACACACACACACACACACACACACACACACACACACACACACACACACACACACACACACACACACACACACACACACACACACACACACACACACACACACACACACACACACACACACACACACACACACACACACACACACACACACACACACACTTTTTAAGTAATGCAACCTCAGGACTATATGAGAGAGCAATCTTCAGGGATATTTTCTCTGAAAACACAAGATAAGCTTCAATAGGAAATGAGAGACTTCCTGAGATACAGCACAGGCAGGGTTTCAGGGTAAAACTTCACGACACACACACGCGCAAAGGCACAAACGTACACACACACAAACGTATGAACGTGTGCACATGCACACACACACACAGAGAATCTCAGATCAGTTGTTTTTGTGTCTGACATTTCAGCAGTACTAGTGTTGCTTTGGTTAGGCTTCTGTGGTTGTACTGACCACACAAACATCAACATCCTCTTCAGAATACACAGGTACACAGAGTGCATTAAACACAACTCTTACTGGAGGGCTTTCTGTCTATTGTTTGTTTGCTAGTATGTAAGATATGTGACAGAGACAGAGAGGAAAAGAGCGAGAAAGGAAAGAGAGAGAATCAGGGAGAGAGAGCAGAGATAGAGACTCAGGGCCAGTTCCAGGCATAAGCAACAGAAGTGGTTGCTTAGGGCCCTCAGCTGCTAGGGGGCCCCCGAACCCCAAATTTTTTTAGGAACTCAGTCAGGGTCTCAAGTTCCTGTTGAGAGTAAGCATAGTAGAATGCAGGTGCAATTTCTAAAATGTTTAGATTGGTAGTTAGTCTAGCCAGCTATCTAAACTTGTGGTAATCATGGCCGAAAACCGTCCGGGCATGCAGGGCACGTGCCCAGGGGTCCTGACCTCCAAGGGGTCCCCATTGATTTGGCTAGTCATTCCTACTCAGATATAATGTAGAACTGCCCCCCACCCAAATCTCTCTTGGGGCCCCCAAAAGGCTAGAGCCAGCACGGAGAGACTGACGGTATTTGATTGTGCCATTCTTGTTGGCTGATGGGTAACGTTACTATAACATTCCTACAGGAACAATACATGAAACATAGAAATATTTTATTTCTATGACAGGAACATTACACAGTAATGACAATAATACACAGGTTGTTATCAATAAACGTCCCAATAAGGTGCAGAACATTTGTTTTGCCTGCTGGGGTGCAGGGAGAACCCCAGTTCCGCTAAAACTATTGACAACTGCTTGCGGTTTTCAAGGGATTGTTTAAGAGATTTTACAATTATTTGGTTGTAATATGATCACCTCTTTAAAAGCAGAACAACTAATTTCATATTTTTACATACAATGCAATTGCGCACATTTAGCTCTATTTAGCTCTACAGCATATAACTGCATGCTTTTCGTAATTAGTATTTATGTCATTTCAGAGGGTAGCCTATCTTTTTGACATGTAGGTCTAGCTAGCTAGCTAGCTAAGCAAACAACTTCTGTCATTTAGACATTCTCTGTCATCAGAGATAGCTAAAGGCTTTTGTAAAGAGATGGACATGTAAGATTTATTTTGAGTCCAAGCCTGTCCTAGTGGTCTGTCTGATTACTGTCAGCTGGCAAGCAAATCAAACAATATTTAGATAACTAGCTAACTAGATAACCTAGTTGTATACACTGAAAGTTAGCTTATTACCTAGCTGGCCAAATTGACATGATCTGTCATTAGCTAGTTATTCGATTTGACTTGGTCCATCAATCAATGTCATGTCTGTCTCATTGCACAGCAGCAACAGTGATTTTAAAAGGTCTTAAAACAATGTAAATAAGGGGATGGGGATAAATATGTTAGCTATACTAGGTACGTTGGTTGGAGAAAAATGTAGATAGCTAACTTACCACAATGTTTAGGCAACTTTACAAAGTTTCTAGCTAGCTTGCAAACAATTTCTCTAGGTACCTAGCTACATTACATGGGCAAATGCACCCTTCTGCTGCTTGATAGGCAGAGCCCACAATGGATGGAAAATGTATATAAACTATACATACTTGTCAGGTATAGCTAGTATACTTGTATTTATATCAAATGTTATATCAATTAAATGGTGGCTTATATTGAGAGGTAGAGGTGTACTCCATCGGTGGTTTGCGCTGTAATGCACTGGAGCAGGTTACGGGCTTTTGCCCTCCCAGCTGAGAATGGAATGTTTGATTTGGAGCGGGATATGACGTCATTGATAACAACCTGTGAGGCGACATCATAATCAATCATTCAGGATTTAGCCAAGAGTGTTATTCCAGGAATGTTTTTGACTAGGTGAAAGGAAAACATTCTAACAACCCACTGTGGTTCATACTTTGTAAGAACAACCCACTGTGGTTCATACTTTGTAAGAACAACCCACTGTGGTTCATACTTTGTAAGAACAACCCACTGTGGTTCATACTTTGTAAGAACAACCCACTGTGGTTCATACTTTGTAAGAACAACCCACTGTGGTTCTGTTGCTGGAGTGCTCCTGGAATAGATCAGAGAGAGAAGACTGAAGAAATGGCATGAAGATACACCTAGAAACTAACAGCTAGCTTTGATTATATAATAGCATTCTGGCAGCCTGATAATTTGAGATGGCTGGAGTTTTTATTTAAGACAGTGCATGGCAGAGTTCAACTCAGTATAATGTATTCCGTCCTGTGTTGCTCATTTGGTAAGAGCATGGCACTGGCAATGCCAAGGTTTTGGATTTCAGTTCCCACTGGAATCATACATAAAGATGTATGCATTCATTATACTGTAAGCCACTTTAGATAAAAGCATCTGATAGGTTTATATGATTACTAAGCCTATATTACAACTTCCTTTCCTTCAGAGGCAGTAAAGA